>NC_056741.1:1347884886-1347929886 GCF_019279795.1 Protopterus annectens | reverse complement strand
ATGCACCAGTGGCAAACTTAGCAATTTTATTGTAGCAAGCCTCAAGCTTGTTTAGGTCGGTTTGTCTAAGGTAGGTAAGAATAGGAGAGGTGTAGAATAAAGTGGAGATTAGGTGGGAATTGGCAGCAGAAATTCTGGCCGTCTTGGTGAGGAATTGTTTGTTTCTGTACAATGCACCTAGTTTTTTGTGAACCTTTTTATGGTAAGAGAAAGCACAAGCCAGTGCATTTTTCGTGCCAGTCCCAAGCCTGGATAAATGGGGAGAGTTACGTCAGGAAGGGCATCCAGTGTAAAATCTCTGCCAAATAACATATGCGGACAACAATACAGATTTCCATACCGGATCAGTCGAGGCCTGGGTTAACAACGACCGCCACCAGTACTGTTAGCCAACAGGGTGCTGGCAGAAATTAGGCTACGGTTGGCCGAAGGAGAAGAAGAGGGGGAAGTTATGCCCGAAAGCAGAAAGAGAGGAGGAAGGTTAGGAATGTAGTAGTGAGGTAGGAACTTTGAATGTTGGTAGTATGAGTGGTATAGGGAGAGAGCTAGCTGATATGATGGAGAGAAGGAAGGTTGATATATTGTGTGTGCAAGAGACCAGATTGCAGGGGAGTAAGGCCAGGTGTATAGGATGCGGGTTTAAATTGTTCTATCATGGTGTGAATGGGAGGAGAAATGGGGTAGGGGGTATCCTAAAGGAAAAGTATGCCAAGAGTGTTTTGGAGGTGAAAAGAGTGTTGGATAGAGTAATGTGTATGAAGCTGGAAATTGATGGTATAATGATGAATGTTGTTAGTGCATACGCTCCGCAAGTTGGGTGTGCAATGGATGAGAAAGAAAAAATTTTGGAGTGAGTTGAATGAACTCGTGGTGAATGTACCCAAGGTTGAGAGACTGGTGACTGGAGCAGATTTCAATGGGCATGTTGGTGAAGGGAACAGAGGGGATGAGGAAGTGATGGGCAGGTATGGTGTTAAGGAGAGGAATGCAGAAGGTCAGATGGTAGTGGATTTTGCGAAAAGGATGGACATGGCTGTAGTGAATACGTATTTTAGGAACAGGGAGGAGCACAGGGTGACATACACGAGTGGAGGACGACGCACACAGGTGGATTATATCCTATGCAGGAGGGCCAGTCTGAAGGAGATTGGAGACTGTAAAGTGGTGACAGGGGAAAGTGTAGTTAGGCAGCATAGAATGGTGGTCTGTAGGATGATGTTGGTGATCAAGAAGAGGAGGGCAATTTTGAGAGCAGTGCCAAGGATCAAATGGTGGAAGTTGAAAAACGGTGACTGTGAGGTGGAGTTCAAGAGTTAAAACAGGCACTGGGGGGCAGTGAAGAGTTACCAAATAGCTGGGTAACTACAGCAGAGATGGTAAGGGAGACAGCTAGAAAGGTGCTTGGTTTTGACATCTGGACAGAGGATGGAGGACGGGGAGACCTGGTGGTGGAATAAGGAAGTACAGGAGAGTATACAGAGGAAGAGGCTGGCGAAAAAGTGGGATTGTCAGAGAGATGAAGAAAGTAGACAGGAGTATAAAGAGATTAGGAGCATGGCGAAGAGAGAGAGGTGGCAAAGTCTAAGGATAAGGCATACGGGGAGTTGTATGAAAGGTTGGACACTAAAGAGGGAGAAAAGGACCTGTACTGATTGGCTAGACAGAGGGACCAAGCTGGGAAAGATGTGCAGCAGGTAAGGGTATTAAAGGATAGTGAGGGAAACCTACTCACAAGCAAGGAGTGTGTGTTGAGCAGATGGAAAGAGCACTTTGAAGGGCTGATGAATGAAGAGAATGAGAGAGAGAGAGAAGGTTAGATGATGTGGGAGATAGTGAATCAGGAAGTGAAACAGATTAGCAAGGAGGAAGTACGGACAGCTATGAAGAGGATGAAAAATGGAAAGGCTGTTGGTACAGATGACATACCAGTGGAAGCATGGAGGTGCTTAGGAAAAATGGCAGTGGAGTTTTTAACCAGATTGTTTAATGAAATCTTAGACAGTCAGAAGATGCCTGAGGAGTGGAGAAAAAGTGTCTTGGTACTTATTTTTAAGAATAAGGGTGATGTGCAGAGCTGTAGTAACTACACAGGGATAAAACTGATCAGTCACAGCTTGAAGTTACGGGAAACAGTGGTGGAAGCTAGGTTAAGAAGGGAGGTGATGATTAGTGATCAGCAGTACGGTTTTATGGTGGGAAGGAACACTACAGACGCCATGTTTGCTGTGAGAGTGTTGATGGAGAAATATAGAGAAGGTCAAAAGGAATTGCATTGTGTCTTTGTGGACTTGGAGAAAGCATATGATAGGGTGCCTAGAGAGGAGTTGTGGTATTGTATGAGGAAGTCAGGAGTGGTAGAGAAGTATGTAAGAGTGGTACAGGATATGTACGAGGGTAGTGTGACAGTGGTGAAGTCCGTAATGGGAGTGACAGATGCATTTAAGGTGGAGGTGGGATTACATCAAGGATAAACTCTGAGCCCTTTCTTATTTGCAATGGTGATGGACAGGTTGACAGATGAGATCAGACAGGAGGCTCCATGGACTATGATGTTTGCAGATGACGTTGTGATCTGTAGTGAGAGTAGGGACCAGGTTGAGGAGATCCTGCAGAGGTGGAGATATGCGCTAGAGAGGGAAGGGATGAAGGTCAGCAGGACTAAGACAGAATACGTGTGTGTGAATGAGAGGGAGGACAGAGAAATGGTGAGGATGCAGGGAGTAGAGCTGGCGAAGGTGGATGAGTTTAAGTACTTGGGATCAACAGTTCAGAGTAATGGTGAGTGTGGAAGAGAGGTGAAGAAGAGAGTACAGGCAGGGTGGAATGGGTGGAGAAGAGTGTCAGGAGTGATTTGTGACAGACGGGTACCAGTAAGAGTGAAAGGGAAGGTCTAAAAGAGGGTAGTGAGACCAGCTATGCTGTATGGGTTGGAGACGGTGAAATTGACAAAAAGGCAGGAGTCAGAGCTGGAAGCTGCAGAGTTAAAGATGTTAAGATTTGCACTGGTTGTGACAAGGATGGACAGGATTAAGAATCAGTGTATTAGAGGGTCAGCTCAGGTTGGACGGATTAGAGACAAAGTCAGAGAGGGGAGATTGTGTTGGTTTGGACATGTGCTGAGGAGGGATGCTGGGTATATTGGGAAAAGGATGCTAAGGATGGAGATGCCAGGTAAGAGGAAAAGAGGAAGGCCTAAGATAAGGTTTATGGATGTGGTGAGAGAGGACATGCAGGTGGTTGGTGTGACAGAGCAATATGCAGAGGACAGGAAGAATGGAAACAGATGATCCGCTGTGGGGACCCCTAACGGGAACAGCCGAAAAAGAAGAAGAAGAAGAAATGTGAGTGTGCAATCTGAGATTATCATTCTCAACACCAAGTTGTTTGGTGTGTTCTGTTGGGGAGATGACGGTATTGTCTTTGGCTAGAATATTAAGTGGGGGATAACTGGGATAGATTTAATGGGATGGAATATAAGGAGTTTAGTCTTTCTCGGGTTGAGTAATAACTGGGCATTAGATAGCTAGTTTTCTACAGATGAAAAGGCTACCTATGTGATCTTGTGAAATTCGGGTATAACTGGGGCTGAGCAGATGAGGGTGGAGTCATCTGCATACTGTACAAGAGAAGCATGCTTGTTGGCTGTGAATAGATCATTGGTGAAGAGTGAGAGTAGTAGGGGACCAAGGATGGAGCCTTGGGGAACACAGTGTGTTACAGGAAGTCGATGATATATGTCATTATGCCAGACAACTGATTGCTGGCGGCCAGTTAGCTATGAAACCAATTAGTAGCTGATTGGGAAAAGGATATGTTAGTGAGAACAGAGATTAGTAGCTTGTGTGAGACCATGTCAAAAGCCTTGGATAGATCCAGAAATATAGCAGAGGAGAACAGGCCATATGAAAGAGAGCAAGGCGTAGTAGTGCTGTGGTATGGCCTGAAGCCATGCTGGGTGCTGGAGAAGAGGTTATTAGCTAACAGGTAGTCTAAGTGGAGAAAGGATGGCTATGGGGCAGTAATTGGAAATTTCAGTGGAGGCGCCACCTTTATGGAGGGGAATGATGCGAGATATTTTGCACAGTGTGGGGAAATAGTTTTCTGATGAGGATCGATTAATTAAGATAGAGAGTGGATTAGCTAGGGCTTCTGCTGCTATTTTAGGTATTCTGGGGGCAGACTCTCAGCTGCAAGTTTTGTTGGCTTAAGTTTCAATAGTATATATAGGCGGTCGGTACTGACGAAAAAGAAAAGACTGTGGGCAGAGTATCTGGTTTTGATGTAGGGAAGGTGGGTACAGGGTTGTACTGTTTGGTCAAAGACAGACTGGTTTCAGTAAAGTGTTTATCGAATGAGTCAGCAATACTGCTGGAGGAAGGGGGTTGTGCCTACTTTACCTAGGTGAAGAATGGAGTTTACTATGGACCAGAATTGCTTAGGGTTGTGATGGGAGGAGTTTAGGGCAGAATGATAATATTGGGTTTTGTCTTCTTTTACTTGCTTTTTGACCTTGTTACGCAACTCTAGGAATGATTGTCCAGAGGAGGGGGGGGGGGGTTGTTAAGCGCCACTGCTCCCAGGCCTTATCTCTGATTTTCATTAGTGCTCTGGTATTTTTTTTTTGTAGTCAAGGGGAGCACTGTGCTTTGAATCTGGGATTTCTTATGGGGGTATGTGTGTTTAGGATGTTTAGAAAGGTGCTATTAAAGAAGTGGACGGCTTCATCCAGATTAAGATACTTTAGTGGTGTCCAATCACATTTCTGAAGGGATGAGGTAAAGGAAAGAGGGCTAACGTTTACCCTATTTCAGACTTGCCTATAGATGATGGGTTTAGCACAATTTCACATGCGTGATAACGTCAGCTCCGAGAACAGCCTGCTAGCCTGCTCTAGCCGAGGCTGTTAATGGTGGTTCCAGGAACGGAACAACACTGTTGCAAGCAGGAATGGTTACACTGCTGAGGTATTATATTATTGTGCTTATGCTGCTGAGAAGGAAAGGAACGGAACAATCGGTTATTTTATCTGCTGAACTATTGTATTATGCTACTGAGAAGGAACAGAACAAGCCGTTCAGTTAATTTTATCTGCTGAAGCTGCTATTCAGCTATTTTATCTGTTAACGTTCAGTTATTTTATCTGCTGAAGCTGCCATTCAGTTTGTATGTGTGTGAAGCTGCTGCTCAGTTATTTTATCTGCTGAAGCTGACGTTGAGTGAGAGTGTGAGTGCGAGAGTGAGTGTGAGTGTGTGTAAAATGCCCCAGTTGAACATACTGGGTGGCTAGAGTTGCTCAGGGTTTTTGTGGCAAATTAATGAAGAATTGAATTCACTAAATAATGACAGGCATTTGAATTTCAGACTTCATATTCTTCAGAAAATACATGGTAACACATAACCTTTTATTCTAGCAATTTTCTAAGTTTATAAGATCAATATCTGAAATATGTCCCTATTTTTTGGGGCTGTATTCCCCATTATTGGCTTTGTCCAGTTTTTTTTTTTTTTTTGCTAAGAGGTTGAGCTATGGTGAAAACTGAATTCACTGAATATATTTGGGGGTTGCATTCTTCCATTATTGGCTTTGTCCAAGTGTTTTGTGCTAAGAGCTATGGTGAAAACTGAATTCACTGAATATATCTGGGGGTTGCATTCCTCCATTATTGGCTTTGTCCAGGTGTTTTGTGCTAAGAGGTTGAGAGCTATGGTGAAAACTGAATTCACTGAATATGTTTGGAGGCTGTATTCCCCCATTACTGGCTTTCTCCAAGTGTTTGTGCTAAGAGGTTGAGAGCTACGGTGAGAACTGAATTCACTAAATGATAGCCATTTAAGTTTCAATCTTCCTATCTTTCAGGAAACTGCTGATGTGGCAAAGTGGTATGTTGCTCTGACTGTAGTGCACAAAGTCCTGGGCTCAAAACTTGACAGTGAAATGCATGGTGGTAACACATTTTATTCTAGCAACTTTCCAAAATTATGCAAGCAATGATTAAAATTTGTCCCTGGTTTTTGGGCTTTTGCCCAGCCCTCAATAAATGTTGGCTTTTTCCAGATTTCACGTGCTGCAAAGTTGAAAGATACAGTTGAGTGTCGAGTGGATTTTACAAGGAGCTGAGAGCTTCAGGGGAAGGGAAGTTTAGTGTTGCTTATGCTGAGTCAGTTTGCATTGTTAACAGCGTAACAGGTTAAATACTTGCTTTTTATGCAGAAGGCTGTGGGTTCTACTGCCACAGTATGTAGATGCATTGCTGATACTGTACTGTGTTGTACTTTTAAAGGGGGTGGATGCTGCAGTCCTGAGAATGTCCTCTTTGGCGGCAATAACTACAAACTATGAACCTGTCATCAGTTTGCCATCCATTCCCTACTGCAATATTACTAGCTTATCTTTTTTTAATGTAACATAAGCAATTTATTTTTCACGGACAACCAGCACTTTATTTGTAGATGAAACAATGAAATATAAAGATGTTTGCTAGCAACAACCTCTTCATTAGTTACAGATCTCTTTAATGTGGAATTATTTAGATGACTCTTGCTTCTGCGGAGATTGTGCATATTTACTGATACTGGTCGATTGTAGACTTTTTATGACGGAAATGTTCTGAATTGGGCAGTTTTGTTATTATTGGAGCATGCATTTTGTTTCTTTGTTAACTGGAAAAATGTTCAAAACAATAAATTTAAAATGCCCTCTATAACAACTGAACTGCATTATACAAGGAATATAATTTAATACAATCAGGAAGGTGCATCAAAAAACACATGTATGCTTCGTGTGCAAGGGGCCTATGATTTGAAAACAGCCCAGGGGTAATCTTTATCTGCCACTGGCTAGATGTATTTTCTTTGAATGTGGGTTTCAATGCTGTTTCAATGAATGTGTGTTTCACGGGCAGAGAAGTTTTAATGATACGTCTACTTTCATTGTGAGACTGCATTGCTTTGTTTAGCAGGTGTCTATTAGTGTTTGTGCTGTAAAATGTAAAATAAAACTTTTAAATGAAATCCAAATCATCGTAGAAGTAAAGCAGTATGCGCATTACAGTGTTTATGGTGAATGAGGCAAAATAGCCAAGTAATGGGACATTGGAATGACTGCAGGGGGGAGGCCCCATTCAACCATGATTTTGTGAGGGGGGAAGGGCGGCAAACTTCCCTACGCCATTGATCAGTAGGCCATGAAGATTGAGTTTTGAAGGTCCTAGCAAACTATATTATTCTTTTGCGAGGATTAAAATATTGACTACCATTAAATGCCCTACTTTTACCATAAAACCTACATACTGCAAGTCAACGAAAACAAAAATCCTAAGGTTCACCATCTTCTCCCTTCCCAGTGAGCATCATTGCTACACATTTAAAAGAAAATGGCTACCATTTACTACAGGGTCTGGAGCCATATTTTGGTTGCCTGTTCTTCAGCTTGCATTTGAAAGTGGATATCCCACAATTCCATTGGAGTGGGAGGAGTTACATAATTATGTATGCAAATTGTATGTTAATCAGCATACAGATTTGTACCCATTTTTCATGGGTCTTGGTCCAGATTTTTGATGTTTCCAGGTTGAGAAGTATGGTAGTAATGCAGTTGCCTATGTATATCCAAAGAATGAAGGATCCTTTCCCCTTTGTTCTTGGGCTTGGGTAAAAAGGTAGGCAAATGTATGGATTGATTCAATGAGGTCTCTGTTACCACCTTTAGCATAAAGGAAAGGTGAGTCCTGAGCGAGACTGTCTGGGTGCAAGATGATGAAGGGTTCCCCAAGCATTATGGCCTAAGGCTCAGAAACTCTTCTGGCTGAGTTGATAGCTAGTAAGAGGGCAATTTTCCAGGCCAACATTTTAACTCGGTGGAAGCAGTTGGTTTGAAGGCTGGAAGGATCAGTTGCTCCAACACAAAATGTGGGTCCTAGGGTGGAAATGGAGGCTTTCTGGAGGCCTAATGTGAACAATCCCCTCTAGGAAACTTTCATGAGGGGGTGTGAAAAGAGAAGAGGCTGAGAGGGCAGGTATGATGAAATAGCCGAAGCATGGATTTTTATGGAGGAGTAAGAGTCCTTTGTCAAAAAGGCTGGCCAAATAAAATAGGATGAAAGGAATCTTGTCTAGATGAGGGTTTGGTACTTTTTGTCTACATAAAGTGGTGAATCTTTTCCATTTAATGGAGTATGATCTCCTTGTGCTAGGTCTCCTGGCCTCTTTTAGAATATCCAAGACCTGCCCATCATGGAGAGATTCCTTCCATGAAATTAGGGTATCATCCATGTTGACAATTTGAGTGTCACCAGGTTGGGGTGTGCAATTTTGCCCCTGTCCTGTCTTAAAAGGTCCATGCTCTGTGGCAGCTGCCATGGTTCCGTGCTGCTAAGGCTGATTACCATAGGGTACCAGTGCTGCCTGGACCAATCAGGAGCTATTAGTTTTACCTTGGCCCCTTCTCTTCTCTTACCTCTAGCAATACCTTGGGCAGCAGTGGTATTGGGAGAGAAAACAGAGGAAAAGGCTTGTCCAAGTGAAGAAAGCATCTGTCCTCCAGGCTACCTTCATTGTGTCCCTGGAGCAAAACTTTTTCAGGTGAGCATTTTCTTTGGTGGCAAACAGATCCCTCAGTGGTGCACCCCATTTTCTGGCTATGCTGAGAAATACTTCCTGATGCAGATGCCACTTGTGGGAGTCTGACAAGCTTCTGCTGAGGTGATCTGCTAGCTGGATGTGTACACCTGCCATGTATTGTGCCAAGAGCTGCAACCCTAGGGAGTGAGCTGTTTCCCAAACATCCACTTCTAGGCAGCAAAGCTGATAAGAATGGCCCACCCCGGTTGTTTATGTACCACATAACAGTGGTGTTTGTCTCCCTTCACTACTAGTACTCTTGGCTTCCATTCTATTTGGAAGGCCATGAGGACTTTTTGGTCTGGCATAAGCTCTTTTAGTTTTATTTGTTTGTATCTGAACTTGGAGTACCATTTTCCTTGAGTCTGGAGGCAGCTAAAGTGGGCTTTCCAAGGTATTTCTGATGCATCCATTGTCAGAGTATGCTCTTGTGGGATGAATCTGAAAGGGAAACATGGATTGAGGGAGGATGCCTGGGCCCACCAAGTGAATTCCTTCCTGAGACAAGGGTTTGGCTTTATCTTGGCTGTGAATGCTAGGACCACACATTCACGAGGTACCACTGAAGTTTCCTGATGTGTAGTCTGGCCAGGGCAATCATGAGGATGCAAAAGGCCATGTAACCCATGGCCTTGAGATGCTCCTTGGATGAGGTAATTCTTGACCATTACTTGTTTGAAGTACAGGATCAGGAAAGCAACCATGTCCAGAGGTAAGGTCGTCTTCTGAAGGGTTGAATCCAGTAGGGCTCCTAGGAAAACAATCCTGGTAGTGGGGTTTTGTCTGAGATTTCTGTACACTAATGGTGAATTCCAAAGAGGTTTAAGGGTTATTAATAAAAAGCATGTCTGATTTGAGTTTTTCTGGTTTGGTTGGCTGGATGAGGCAATCATCCATACAGGGGTAAATTTGGATTCCCTCTGTCCTGCAGAAGGTTATCAAGGGACTAGGCATTTCATGAAAACCCTGGGAGCAGTAAACAAGCCAAAGGTCAAAGCACAGAACTGATAGTGACTGGTACCTGCTCTGAAGAGCAAGAAGCTTCTATGGGAATACAGAAGTAAAAAACAATTGAAGATCAAAGGCAAGAAAAAAACTGCTACTAAACCAGCACAACTCCTGATGCCAAACGGCAGGACTAAACGCCTCCCAAACACATGTATGCTTGTTCGGAAGTCAAAGGCAAAAGCAACAAGCTGCTACTAAGCCAACACAGTTCCTAATTCCAAGCAGCAGAACTAACCTCCTCCAATAAGCACAGTCAGAGAGGTGAAACTCATCAAAGATAAACACAGCCAGATAGCCAAGCTCACTGAAGCAGGTCTATTTAAATTCCAGAGAGATAAGCAAATAAGACGCCAACATACGAACAACTTCAACTTTATTAAGCACAACGATACTGCTTTTCGTCGACATCCTGCACCAACTTCTTCCAGAAGAACTTCCGTTTATTGGCGTCTTGTTTGCTTATCCCTTTGGAATTTAAATAGACTTGCTTCACTTCCAGAACAAGCATACGTGTGTTTGGGAGGCGTTTAGTCCTGCTGTTTGGCATCAGGAGCTGTGCTGGTTTAGTAGTGGGAATGCAGAGGTAGGCATCTTTTAAATCTGGGGTAACCATGACAGCAATGGCTGAGATCGTGGGTAGAAGCTTTTGAAGGGTTAGCATCTTGAATTTTGGTACCTGAAGGAACTGGGTGAGCCTTGACAGGTCTAGTATTGGCTGCCATGCATCTTCTTTTCTGGGTACCAAGAAGAGTCTGGAATGAAATCCTCTTCCTTGTAAGTGCTTTCGGACTGGTACACAGAGCTCTGGGTGCAAAGTAACTACCTGGGCCAATGCCTAGTTTTTTTTTTTTTTTTTTGTGGAATGGCTGGCAACTCGGCACCGTAAAAATCCATTGCCAATCATTAGCAGACAGGAGTTCTGCTGTGGCGACCCCTAACCGGGAAAAGCTGAAATTCTTTTTTATACAATGTTTTGTTGAGACAAGTCAGTTACTGCTACTTAGCCCAAGTAAAGCCCATCCCTCACAGGGTCAGAATTTTCACTCCTGAATGCTGAACTACAGTAGTTACTTTGAAAAGAACAATTAACTCTGCTTCAGTTTCAAGCCTGTCATTCAAATATTCCTTAAACTGCTGTAACAGAGACGGCCATAAATAAAAATCAAATGAAGCAAAGTAATTAAAAATGTGGATTGATGCTGACAATGAAAAGTAGATAACCACAGGACTGTTGTACATTGATGAGACTGAAAACTACAGTGAATGATCCCCTCATTATGGGGATTTCTTTCTCTCTGAAATGACATCAGGACGGCAAAGGCATCGAGTAAAATAAACATATATGAGCCATGCCAGCCCCCTTTAATGTAACTTTTGGGTATAACAAATTGTAAAATAATATTAATCAATTATTTTGATACACAAACATTATTAATAAAGAAAAATTCAGACTTGCTAAAAAAAAAAAATTTGTTTGTTTTTTTTTTACCAGAAGCAGACAAGATAGCCATCAGTGACAGTTCAGGCATAGCTTAGAGGACCCATTAATTTTCCTTGAAAGTGCAGGGCATCTGAACACCATAGTTGAGAAACCATAAAAGCACTTCATCAGATTTTAAGCCCAGGCAGCTTGCAGATCTGGACAGACCACACCACATTACAGTGATGTGGTACGTTACGAAGCAAGGGATAGTGTATCCTACCCTTTCTGCAGCCTCACTAGAAAGATTTGGATGATGGCTCAAGAACTAGGGCTTAATGTCATGAGATTTTATATTCTGAGTTAGAACAATATCCTGACAAGTTCTCTAAGAAGGGATCTTGCAGACCTTAATGAATGCTGAAGAGAGGTGTTCCTAGACCTTACTCTGCAGTGCCTGGGTTCCATTCAGTAGATCTGTTCGCCTCTCACCAGAACAGACAACTACAGACGTTCTGTTCCGTAACTAAGACAGGGACTTGGAAAATAGGTGCTTTCACTTTCACTGCTTCTGTATACATTTCTGTCCTTGCCGCTGATCTCCAGGCTACTGATAAGTCAGGACAGACAGCATGATCCTATTGGTCCCCTTTTGGCCAAGGAAACACTGGTGCTCTTGTCTCTCGACCCTCAGTGAGGGGAGATTCCGCACCTTACCACAGGAAGTCAATCTTCTGGGTCAAGCCAAGGGATCTATATTTCATCCTCACCGAGCCACACACACTGACAGTCTTGGAGGATTGGGTTTTGACCTCAAGGAATCCCTTCTATCTCATGGAAGTGCTTTCAAGTCTAAAAGAGGCAGGGAAACCCAGTACCAAAAAATCATACCTGACAAAATGAAAGAGACTTTTCATGTGGTGTCACAGCAAGAACACAAATCCTCAGACGCAACTCAGTCTTGGGTTACTTTCAGACAGCTTGCCTACACAGTACTCCACCTGTCTTCTCACACCCCCCCACATGACGTTTTTCCTACACTCAGACGGAAACCTTCCCAGCGGTAGAGTGGCATTCGAAAGACATGCGTAGAATGGGCGTGCCTTCGTTGAAGGTTGGGCGTCGAGCTGGCACCTCTGCACCGTAAAAATCTATTACCAATCATTAGCAGACCGGAGGTTCGCTGTGGCAACCCCTAACCGGGAAAAAGCCGAAATAAGTTGTTTTTGGGTGTGGTCCTTCATTAATGCAGCCTCACTAAACTTTGCACTAATTTCACATGGTTCTAATGCAGGCTGAGAACATAGACAATTTATTTAATTGCATTTAACTGCTGGAGACTGCTTTCCAATCTATCTGCAAATATACAGTGCTGAGTATATTGTTTTGGTTTTAGAGTTTGTACTGTTAGTTGTTGCTTAGATCTCTGTTGAAACTGCCCCCCCCCCCCTACTTTCTGCCGTGTCTTCAGTTGGTATAACTGTTTTTTACAGCTTGTGTGTTATCTAACTCAAGGATCACTTGCATAAAATTAGACCTATTAGTAACAGCCTGCATTTAATTGCTGGAACCTGTGTTCTGAGAGAATGCTTTCCAATCTACCTGCAAATATACAGAGCGGAGTATGTATTTTTTTGTTTTATAGTTTGTTAATTGTTGCTTAGATTTCTGGTGGAACTGTTGTCTCCCTGTTCTGAGAGACTGCTTTCCGATCTATCCGCAAATATACAGAGCTGAGTATATTTTTTTTGGTTTTAGAGTTTGTAGTTAGTTGTTGCTTAGATCTCTGTTGAAACTGCCCCCCCCATTTTCTGAAGTGTCTTCAGTTGGTATAACTGATCTGGGACACTCCCCCAGGCCCATCTCTTTACCACATTCTACCTAATAAACTCTTTCTGCACTTCCTTTTAGTCCTTTTTAATTTAATTGCATGTTTTTAAACTGTGTTTGGTCTAATATTGCTACATACTCAAGTGTGCTAGCTTGCACTGCATGTGAATTGTTTTTACTACTGTTTTTGCTACTTTTCTGTAAAAAAATAAAAAAAAAAAAATAAAAAAAAACTTTAAGCCTGTTTCATACCTTTCCTGTAACTAGTGTTCCAGATACAGATTTGCTGTATCCAGGACTGTATGAAAGCTTCTGAGCCCCCCAAGCCTTTCTGTGTTGGAGGGAAGCCTTCTAGCTTATCAGTGGGAGTGGTAAGCACTAGGTAATCTGTCTACCACATAAGGAGTGGTTCTGGCCCAGAAATGGTAGTTACTGGCTGTTTGGGCAATCTCTTCCATCTCTCTCAACTTTCTGATTTGAAAGCCTGCATTTGCACTTGTTTCTGTCCTGTAAATCGTCTAGTGCAGATACAGATTCTTAGTTTTAGCACTTAAATTTGCTTATTTGTGCTTAGCACTTGTTCAGAACTTGTAAGCGCTAAATAAGCTACTAATTACTATAGCATTCAACCTTCCTCATTACTTAGAGGAAAACAGTTTTTGTACTTACTTTTCTCACTTGCTTAGAGAAAAACAGCTCTTGTACTCACTTTCCACACTTGTCTTGAGGAAAATAGTTTTTTATTCAGGCATGTCCAAGGGTCAGCTCCCAGTGTTCTCTCCTGTCTATCTGATGAATCTGGGCATCTTGAGGCAATGTAGAAATTGCCTCATGTACACAGACAACCCTCTCCTCCTACCACCCAACACTACAACCTGTGAGAGATGCACTTATCTATCCAAACTGGAGGTAAAGATCTCTCCAACCAAGACTGAACTTGACAGTCATGAGGAGAAGGTAAACATTTGCACCACACCACACTAATCACATAGTCTCACTAAATCTACACCACCAAAATCTACACATAGTAACACAAAAACATTTGCGGAGGCTCTCAATAATAATCTGTCTAAGCAACAGAGACCTCCAAAGCAGAAACGCAAGCAACCTCCACCCCCCAACACAACCCAAATGACACATAGCCCACAGACTCAGTGTGCTACTCAACCACAGCCAATAAGGCAAAACAACGCACCCAACACACTAGTCATAGGTGACTCTATAGTCATGCACACTGATGTCCCACTCACCAGTCTAAACAAGGAGAAGGTTACTGTCAGCTGCCTGTCGGGTGCCAGGATCCGCGACATAACCCACGCACTCAGATCACTCCACAACAAGTACAAATATGACTCTATCATTGTCCATTTCGTGTGAATGATCTGAGACGTACCTACCTGGACTACATGAAAAGAGACATGGAAGAGTTCTCTGATCTTGTAGCCCAGGCAGGTATGACCCTAGCCCTGAGGAGCATTCTGCCATCGCCCAGAATGATATTGCAGTACAAGGACAAAAATGATTGACTTCAACAATTGGCTAAGCTTCTGCTGTCATTCTAAGGGGATCCAGTATCTGTCTGCTTGGGATGACATGGTCGACAGACCACGATGCTTTGCCACAGATGGCCTGCACCTGTCACCCCTGGGATTCCGGATACTGGCTAAGGCTCTTGCTACCCCTATAGTGCCTTTTTTTAGGCAAGGTTCAAATAACAAATTCACCACCATAACAGGAACAGGCAAGCAAAAACTGAGGGTAATGCTACTCAATGCTAGAAGTCTAAATCTCAAAATGCACTCACTCGAGGCACTCCTTAAAATGGAGAACATCAATATCTGTGCAGTGACTGAGACCTGGTTCAAGGCTCCAGAGAGCACCCCTGCACTACCAGGCTATAACTCATAACACACTTTTCGGCCATGTAACCTGGACCAAAACACCAAAGGCGGAGGTGTGTCCATATTCATTAAGGATACCCACACCTCCAGGCTAGCTGCTCAGCATAATGCAGCCTAGGTTATCCAAGTGCAACTAACTCTGGGCAAAACTGCAATCCAAACTGTAGCTCGCTACAGATCCCCCACCATGCCCCAGGATTCCCACTCCTCTTTTCTTGATGTACTGGAAAATATTAGGGTTCAATCAAACACCCTAATAATGGGCGACTTCAACTACCCCACCATTAACTGGGAAAACTACTCATGTACCAACTCCTTAGCTCAACGCTTTCTGGAATTCATAAACTCCAATGCCCTGGATCAACTTATCCACACCCCCATCAGGGGCAACAATATCCTAGACCTAGTCATTACCAACATGAGCGACCAGTGTTGCACTCCTGAAGTCAACTCCTCGTTGGTCCGATTCGACCATAAGCTAATCACCCTTGATATCCACATCCCACCCCCACCCCCTATTAAGGAAACCACGGTTAAAAAATTTCTCCAAAGCCAACTTCATGCTTCTTAAGACAGAAGTGGTGAACTTCATGACACTCATGCAGATGGACAATACAGTTACAACTGCTGAATCCTACACAAATGCACTCTATAAGCACTTACACAAGTGCATGGATCGTGCTATCCCAAACAGAACCAAGATGCTATCCTTCAAAAAAAAGGAAGCCAATCTGGTGGTCCCCTGCCATAAACAAACTGTTCAACAGAAGGAAGAAACTGCTGCAAAAGAGAGTAAAATCCCATGAGTGGAGGAGCTCCCTGGTCAGCCTCAGTAAGAAGCTGAGATCCCTTTTAAGATCCTCCAAAGCTAGCTACGAAAACAAAATTGCCACTAAGTCTAAGGATAACCACAAAGCATTCTATAGCTATGTCTACAATCTCGATGGCAACACCCAGATCTGCTCTGAGTTTCAGCAAAATAGCATGAAAATTACAGAACCAACTGATATTGCCAACATCCTGCCAGATAGGTTCAGTGCTAACTTTACCCCCCCCCCTAAAGGGCCCACATCTATACAGGAAAAATGCAGAGTCCCTGTAATCACAACTACGCAGGTAAAAGCTGCACTCTCTAAAGCCAAAAACACAGCATCCATGGGACTGGACAACATCCCAGGCTGCGTTTTACATGAACTTCAGAACGAACTGGCTCCCCACTTAAGCACCATGTTCAATAATAGCCTCGCATCAGGCTTTGTGCCCACTGAATGGCGCACAGCAACAGTTATCCCACTCTACAAAGGAGGAGCCAGCACTGATCCTGGGAACTATTGACCTATTAGCCTGACGAGCCTGGTCTGCAAGGCCATGGAACGTATCATCATGGAACTCATAAACAAAGACATTGGTAACCTCCAAACTCTGGATCCCACCCAGTTCAGGTTTGTGAAAGGCAGATCATGCCTCCTGAACCTGACTGACTTCTTTGAAGCAGTCTCCAAAGCCGTAGATGAGGGTAAGGTGGTTCACACAGCCTATCTTGACCTCGCCAAGGCTTTCAAAACCATCCCCCTTCTGGAATTATAGCTAAACTCACTAAAAAAGGTATAAATCCCTACATCATAAGATGGGTTGCCAACTGGCTCACTGACAGAACCCACACTGTACAAGTTGCAGACTCCAAATCTGACCTCAAAGCAGTGACAAGTGGAGTACCACAGGATTCCGTCCTGGGACCTCTCCTGTTTGGTATCTACTTCTCTGAAGTACAGGCTAACACAGAAGGCCTCTGGCTAACGAAGTTCACAGACGACTGAAAACTAGGAGCCATAGTCAAGTCCCCAAATGATGTGGACATCCTACAGAAGGGCCTCGCTGAGATAGATGCCTGGTGTCAGAGCCATGGCCTCAAGCTCAATGCCAAAAAGTGCAGTGTCATCCCCTTTGGTAAAAACTCTGTACCCATGAACTACCACATAGGCAGCAATCTACTTAACACTGAATGTGTGATAAGAGACCTTGGTACCCAGGTGGACAGTAGTCTTTCCTTTGATAGTCACATTGCCACAGTAGTCAGGAAGTCCTTCTATGTGGCTCACCTCATCATAAAAGGGTTCTCATCCAGGAGAAATGAAGTGATTGTTCCCCTCTACTCGACACTCAGACCCATTATAGAGTACAATGCCCCTTTTGGAATGTACCTCACAAGACATCTGCAGCAGCTGGAAAGGCCACAGAAGTACTTCACAAAGAGGATTACTGGCCTCAAACAAATGCCCTACACTGACCACCTCAAAAAAACTCCAGCTTTACTCCATAGCATATAGCCTACTCCGAGGCGATCTCTGCGTAACATATAAAGCTATGTCAAACCCAGAGCTGTTGGACATGCTACACCTAAAGAAATCCCAATCCCTCCGAGCTACACGCTCTAGGGACCTAAACCTTGTCACCACAATAAACAGGACATGCTGGAGGGATAGATTCCTGTCCCAGAGGCTTCCCATACTCTGGAACAGGCTACCCATCTATGTCAAGCAAAGTTCTTCATTAGCACTCTTCAAGAAAAATCTTGATGAGTGGACGGGAAATAGGAAATACACCCCAGTGATCAATTCTGTGTCTCTGCTCGACAGTGGCACAGGAAAATAACTTTCTTGGGTGGCGTAAGTCAGGAAACCTTGTTGGCTAGGCTTACGTAGGCCCTTGGGCCGATAGCCTAGTACCTACCTATGAACAATAAGCATTTCCTGTGACTATTAGTGTGTTAATTTGTTTTATAAGCGAGTCATAACAGCTAAATACAGTGACAATTAACAGCACAAAAAACTAAAGAATGGACATAACCTAACAGAAGGAGAACGTGCATAAAAAGCAGTAAAAATTTCAAAACGTAAAAAAGAACATAACACAGTAGCAAATAAGGTCACCTCTACTCACAATATCTGCAGAAAAAGAATCCAATTTGGATTTATTTTCTAAACATGTTTGTAAAACACAGCTGAAGGTTCATTACAAGACAACCAAACACATTTAGTTGTGGGAAGAAATGAGAAAATAGGACAGAAAATGCAGAACTTCATGGGAAGGGGAAATGGAAAGGTAGTGTGGTTGTATTTTATCTACTGGGCTGATCATGCGCAGTGATCAAAATCCAGTGTTAGCAAACACTGGATTTTTATATGCAGATATAATGTTATGACAAAACAGCACAACACTTTTTGGTTTGCAAAATGGGGATAAGGTCAGAATCCAATTCCTGAAAGATCATACTCGAGTCATTTGGAAACTAATGCTGTTGGTCATGCAAAAGCACCAAAGATCTTATCTTCAGGGACAAGATTCACACTGGAAAGAGGAAACAGAAGGCATCTCATCAAAATGCCCAGTTCAAAAAGAAAAGAGCTGAGCTCAAAGCAGAATCATTCTACTGAATTAAGGATAGTACCTTCTCAGAGTAATAAAGGACTAGAAATTGCTGATAAGAGCATGACTAGTGACGACACTTGTGATCAGTTTTACAGAAATGTCAGATGAGGTCAGCTAATGCTCATGTCAATCGTCTGGAAATCAGAACAGAAGTATGATGTCCAGTATGAAAGAATAATGTGTAACCTACGTGTAAAATTACAGTTTTTTAGAAAGATACAGAAACTGAATAATGCACATAACAGCTGATTTTGTCAAAAATGTATTTATATTACTATAAAATCAAAGTCATGGTAATACACAGTTAAAAGTAGATTTTTTTTTTGTAATTGATGTAGAGCAGCGTTCGATCACCATTGGGGAGCTGGAGCAAAAACAATGGAGACTCAACATCAAGCCTGTGCTGTCTTCTCTACTCTGCCACTTCCGATACAAGTTTTATAAGCAACTTGCATCTTAAGCTTGTATTGTTCTGTGTCTACAAGTAGGCCTCACTGTGTCATTTTAGATCAGCTCTAGTATGACCTTCTCCATAATCTCATGTAGAGCAAAGTGAGGTAAAGTGTTCTAAAATTGCCGGGATGCTGTGACATGCCAACATCATCCTCTGTGAAGCAGTACCACTATCGACATGTTATTTAATTAGGGATGTGGCAGCAGTTATATATGGGATACTTCCCCTCATGTCTATATCATTCAGAACTGCTTTTACTTATTGTAAAGTATACAAAAACGTTTTCTGCTAAGTCCAGTTGTTATATCCTGTGGCAGGGTGATCCCTTTTTACTCATGACATGCTATGTTCGTAACGTTTCCCTTTCACTCCCCTAAGGGCTGGTCCAGTGGATACAGCAGTTAGCACTGCTGCCTCTCAATACTCGGTACCAGCACGATGTACATTTTTGTGAAAACTTGCACATCTTCCCTGTCTCTGCACAACATTTTCTGAGTGCTCTGGTTTCTGGTCACATACTAAATATGCACCATATATGAATTTCTGATCTTCGAAACTGCCCCTAGGTATGCATGAGTCCCATGCTGGGCTGCTGCCCCATTCAAGATAAGCGCACAGCCCCGCACACACTGATTACTTGGATAAGCTCAGGCTCCCAATACAACCCTTAAATGGATTAATGGGGTTATAAAAAAAAATGAATGTTCTAACATAATTAAAGCACACATTTTATTATACTTATTTAACTCTTGAGATCAAAGTGGGTTTGAAGTTAGAAATGGAAGACATGAAAGTAATTTTGAAAGCTCCTTTTTTGATGATGATTTGCATCATGATTTAATTAAACCATGGCAGCCAACAGAAAGATCCTCATTACATCAGTATGACAAAAAATGCCACTCCTAATGCAGATTAATATTTGGACATATTTAATGGCGGCTACCTAACCTAGTCAGTGGTTAGGCAGTTAAAACAAAATCCACCATAAGGTATTCAATTGCTTTTATGTCCTGAAGTTCAGACAAGAAATCCTCATACTTTGTAGGGGGCAGATTATATGGCAGGTTCCTATAACATATTCTTACATTTACTATTGCGTGAGCAATTTGGATTCTTGGCTTGTTTTGTTGGCTTCTGTCTTTTAAACAAGTTGTGATATGCATGCTGGGGATTTAAACTTTTTTCAGTAATTATACAGATAGCAAAATACTCCAATCAGAGAAAAAATTTTAAATAGCCCACTTTAATTCCCAAGACTCTGCAAAATCACTCCCACTTATGATTTCATCTTCTGCATTTTTCCAATATATATTTTTTTTAATTTGCAAAGGTTGAAAATGTTAAAATATGTTTCCAACATAGGAAAGATGAAAGACAAGAAAAAAACAGGCTCACTACCACTCTTTTTTGGAGCTAATCTTCTGCTCCAGATGCCAACTATCATTCTCTGTGCAAGGGAAGCATAGAACACAACCAGCAGATAAAGATGGTGCTAAATTCAAAAGCATGTCCTTACTCTGGCAGCTAAACAAAAAGACAGCTGTGTGCAAGGTACTTGCCATTAAATGTAACTCTCTTGAGAGGACAACCTGACAATAAATCGTAGCATTTATGTACATGTCTTGTGCATCCTCATCAGCTGTGCTCATATCCCTATGAAAGTCATGGCTGGCCTTGTGCCTGCATTCCAGCTGTTGTGTACAGCACTTTGTTTTTGTTCTTTAAGCCCTTTTAGACTTCCTAAGCATGACTGTGGTAAGCCACTGTCCTTTGCATAAGAACACTGATACTGTGATAAAACAAAAAGTAACAGTACAAGAACCCCTTGAAACAGTTACCAAAAACTACATACAATTCTGTTAGGGGATGAAAGTAAGTAAACTTTAATTCTGAACTTGTGGTAAAGTAAACACAACGATAACTTCTTTAAGGAGTGTTACTGCTGGCAAACTACAGCATTTTGGTAGATTTTTTCATGATGTATTCGGATACATATAGGAGGGAGACAGTCACGTGAACACCTATAGCACAGCTGTATCAAAACCTGCTGTACCTCTACACTGTGCTTTCATTTTGCAATGCTTTATGAAAGTTTTGACAGTAGTTAATATCCAATTGTAAAATATATTTTGCAGAAACATTTATTAATTTGTACTTGGTTACTGAGAAGTTCCATCTGGGTCAAGCAAGACCCCTTTTCAGTGGAGGTCCTAGGAGGAAAACTCCAAAAACATATCTAGTGAGAGAAAAACATACAGAGATTACAGCACAGCCTTTATGAGTATCTAAAATATTTGAAATACAGTGCTTACAGATTCAAGATGGACTAGATGTCTAGGTGAATAAGACAAGTAGCAGTCATCAAAGAAAGAAAAGAAAAAGGGGGACTGCAGCAGAGGAAGCAATTAGGGTACTTAGCGGTAGGAAAGTGGAAACAGGAGTACAATGAGAAAAAGAGAAAGTTAAATGCTGACAAAGATCCATACTAAAATGTGTAAAAATCTAGAGGATTCTATCTAAACGTTGATGGGGGAATTCATTACAATAATATACTTTTGAAATATGCTAATATAGCCAATGCCCTAGTAGAGCCTTCTTATTCTGCTTTACAGCGTTTTAGAGAATGGGCCAACTGTAGATCACATCCTGATTGGAGAATGAGTTTTCTCCAGCAGTGTATTAATATACAAGTAATGCCCTGAAAAACAAGTCTGCAGCTTCACAGCAGCATATTAAGCTTCTGTGGAGATTGGACAGAAAAAAAATCTAACGGGACGTTTAGTGAGTGTAAACTGTAAAAGAAAATGAAATGAAAAAGTGTGTGTGTGTTTACGTCTGTGTGTAAGTGTATGCATGCATGGAGTGAAAGCGAGACGAATTGAGATATTATTTTACACTCACTAAGCAATGCTTCTACAGTTTAATTTTTTTTTTACACTCGCTAAACAGAAAAGTGTGTGTGGGAGTATGTGTATGAGTATGCTTATGTTTCTGTCTGTATGCGTGAATGAATGTGTGACATGAAAGCAGCAGAGCTGTGTGTATATGTATGTGAAAGCAGACTAGACTGTGTATGAGAGAGAGAGAGCAGTGAGATTGAGAAAGCCTTTAACATTCGCAAAGCAGCGCTTTTGCTGTTTAGCGAGTGCAAAGTCAAAATGAAGAGAAACTTTAAATAACAAAGTGTGTGTGCGTGTGTGTATGTGCCTGTGAGAGTGTATGCGTGTACAAAAGCAGAAGAGACTGTGTGTGAGACAGAGGGAGAGAGTGAAGAGAGAGAGAGCAATTCCTGGCAGCAATAAAGAAGTCTGCATAGCTCTCAACCTCTTACCTCAACATATCTGGATAAGCATAAAATAAAGGTGGGACAAAGGCTCAAAATAACAATATATTTTTACATGATCCGGTTTATAAAATCACATTACTTCAACATTAGGATTTATGTCAGCTTGCATTTTCTGAAGCAGAGGTGTGTGCATGTGTGCCTGCGTGAGACAGGTCGACCACTGGCAATAGTAGTAAAAAGGTCTACATACCTCTCGACCTTTCAGCTAAAGAAATGTGGATAAATAAAATAAAGGGAGAACAAAGTCTCAAAAAAAGTACAGATTTTAATTACTGTTCTTATAAAAGTTGTTTAAATAACAGGATTTATGTTAGAATGAATTTTCAAAATGAAAAGAAAGTCTGAAACTCAAATTTATATCATCATTTAGAGACATCAATCTCCAATAAATAGCAACAAACTAAACATTTTAGGAGAAAGGAACCAAACAACATAAATACCTGGACATTTTAAAGTGTTATATTTTGCATGTAAAATGCTTCCTCCAACATCATTAACATACTACAAGTTTGAAACATTAGGCGGAGGAACTATTTTACATCAAGCATATATATATATATATATATATATATATATATATATGGCATTTCATTGTATGCTTTTTGCTGGAACAAAGGGTGGTTAGGTCAGTTTCTTAAAAAAAAAATTGAACTCCTCAAGGATAGAAAGAAGTCTCCTTAGTGGTCTTGGGTGAAGGAAAAAATGCTTTACAGAGATGTTAACATACAGCTGTGCTGTAATCTGCAGAAAATTTGACAGACAAATATACTGCGGAGACATAATTTTTTTGCAGAACAATAAGCCAACTCTGAATTGAAGAAATACTTTAAATAATCAAACTACTATTGTGTGGGCCAATGCAAATGATTCAGGTCTTGTGATAAAGACCAGAAAAAAGAAGTTGTGTACTCACCATAAAGTCCCATCTGTACTGTCCATTTTCATTCATCCTCAACATGTAGGTCTCTGATACAACTTGGCCACTTACCAAAGCTTAGGCTCTGAAGCTCGAGCTCTGCCCCTATATATATCATGGAAGGATATTCAGGAGAATTGCAGAACCAAAGGCAGCTCTACTTCTGGAAGTAATATCTACCTTGTAGTGTGACACAAAGGTATTTGAGTTTGACCCCAAAGCTGCTGATGAAATATCAATTAAGACTCTAGACCAAAAAGCTTGAGAAGTTGACATGGATCCAGTAGAATGAGCTTTGACTTTTGTGGGCAAAGATATACTCTTAGATGCTTAAGCAAAGCAGATGCAATCTCTCAGCCATTTGGCTAACGTGGTCTTAGAAACTGGGTTTCCCTTTCTGATATTGGCAAAGGATATGAACAATTGATCAGACTTCCTGAATGATTTTGTCCTGTCCAGGTAGAAACACAGTTGTCTGTGAACATCTAATACATGAAGGATAAATTCTCCATGGTTTTGGAAATTGGGAAAGAAGACTGGCAGGTTGATGGACTGGTTAACACTGTTTTCTTAGAAACTTTGGGTAGAAAGAAAGGGTCGGTATGTAAAGTGACACTGTCTTTATGGAAATTCAAATAAGAAGGTTTGGGGGAAGAGTGCTTGCAATTCAGAAACCCTCTAGCTGAAGTGGTGGTCACCAAAAAGGCAGTTTTCCAAGACATGAATTTCAAATCAACTTTGGCCGAATGTTCAAAGGGTGGATGGACTAGTGCCTGAAGAACCATAGTCAGATCCCAAGGAGGAGGAGTGGGATCCTTAACAAGGGGCAAAGCAGAAAGGTACCTCCAAGAAAAGGTCTGCACAACTTTGAAGAACCAACGATGAAAAATTTTACCTGATGTGATAATCTGAAATGGCGGCCAGCTGCACTTTTACAGTGGAATAAGTTACCCCACTCAAAGATATCAGCAAGGAAGTCTAAAACCGCAGGAATGGGAGCAGTAAAAGGATCTAATGGCTTTTGTTTAGCCGATATGGAGAATGCTTTTTTGCTCTTGTAAACTTTCCTAGTGTATGGTATGTGGGATGAAATCAAAATCTTTTGGATGGTGAAAAAAAGCCTGGAATGTCTGGTAATCATCGGAAATGGAGAAACCATGCAGTTAGTTTCTGGCCTGGGAGATCTGGGTGAGTGTGCCCTGAAGGATGGGACAGCAGATCTGGAACTGGTTCCAATGTCCACAGAGGGCAGATGAGATGAGAACAAAGGAAAGTGAACCATATTTGCCGAGACAAGAAAGGAGCAATGAAGGTTTCCCTGCTCTTCAACCTGTATACTTTCTGAAGAAACCTGGGAATTAGAGTTAGAGGTGGGAATGTGTAAAGTACACTGGAGGGCCAATCACGGACTACAGCATCTCTTGGGGACTGTCCCTGAGAACGGATCAGGACAAAGAACCTACTACATTTGTTGTTGTGAGGGGACACAAAGAGATCACAGCAGGGTTGACCCCATTTGTGAAAGATCATGTTTACTAGTGATTGTTTTAGAGACCACTTGTGAGGCATCAACATGACTCTTGCTCAGCCTGTCCACTAGAATGCGGCACTCCCCCGGATGTGTACTGTAATTAGAAAGCGGTTGGTAGAGATCGCCCATTGCCACACACTCATCACTTCTTAATATGGGGGGGGGGGAGGGGTTAAAACTTGGTTTCTCACTGCTTGCTGATGTACCACAACTGACGTAGTGTTCATTTGCATCGCAATAGTCCCAAGAGGAAGAAAGCTGTGTAGGATTTTCAATGCTAGAAGAGCCGCTCTCATCTCTAGGATGCTAATATGCAAATTAGTCTCCTGTGACCACTACGTGCCTTGGACTGTCCATCCCAGAACCCTCCCCATCTGGGAGTCATCTGTGGTCAACATGGCGTTTGGTTGGGGGGAGAACAAAGGGATGTCCTTGTTTGATGCCTGAAGAATGAAGCCACCATAGAAGTGAGTCTTTGCACACTCTTGAAAGCTTGATCAGATAGTTTAGAGGATTGCTGGTTTAAGGACCACTGGACTGCTAATGTCCACTGCAGAATTTCTGCTGTAGGTAACAGGGTAATCATGGCTGTCATAGACCCCAGTGCTCTGAAAACTAATTTCTCTGGTGGATTCAGTATTGACAAGATCTGATATGTAGTCTTAAAGTGGAGATTCTTTCTGAAGGGAGGAAGGCCTCCCTGTGCGTTGATGGTTATGCCTAAGGTAGGGGGATGGAGCAGCACATAATCCCTGGCTTGGGTGAGTAGATGCCTTCTTGGAGCAGTGAGGAGCCAATCATCCAGGTAAGGAAACATATGGAATCCCTACAGTCTCAAGTGAGCTGCGACTACCACCATGCATTTGGTGAACACATTGGGGGCTGGGGTGAGAGAAAAAGGGAGGGCTTGGAACTGACTGGCTCCCTGTCTGAAGCAGAGATGCCTTCTGGAGCATCTGTTCATTTTGATATGATAGTATGCATCCTTCGGGTCTACTGAACACATCCAGTTGCCCATTTGCAATAGAGGTAGAATGAAATGGACCGTGACCATCATGAATTTTGAGTTTTTACTGACTTATTCAGGGATGTGAGTTCCAACATTTGCCACGGGTCCCCTGTCTTTTTTGGTACTAAAAAGAATCTTGAGTAAATTTCCGATCTGGTCCGCTCTGGGGAGACCTTCTGGATGGCTCTTTTGTCCAGGAGTTTTGCAATTTCCAAAGCTGCTAATTCTCTCTGATTGGGTAGAACATCTGGGAGGGATATGTTTGGTTTGGAATATTTCAAAAAGGGAAAGGAACAGCCTCTGGCTAGGATTCCATGCACCCAATGATCATTTGTGATGGCTTTCAAGGTTTTTGGGTCAAGGATAAAAGCCCGAGACTGCCTTCAGAGAGGGACAGTTGGGGAACCCCTCAGGAGCGCTGAAAGGGTCTGTCTGAGAATGAATCTCAAGACTCTTGACTTTGCGGAACCCCTCTGCCTCTGGGAGAAATTCTCCCTGGGATGCCTGAAAAGGACCTACAGATTTCCTGAAACACAATTTTTTACCACCTTGCTGATTCCTGGAGAAGGATCTTTGTGGAGTGGAAGACCAGATTCTGATGGCAGACCAAGTCTTTCCATCTTACTACGGGAGAGTGCGTCTCTGACAGTGGGCCCAAACAACGATGATCCGTCAAAGGGTGCATTGAAGAATGACGCCTTGAAAAAAGGTTTCACAAAGTCACATAGCCGCATCAAGGCATGATGCCTAATGGCAATGCCTGAACCAGAAAGCCCTGAAGTGCCGTCTGCAGTATGGGGAAATTAACCTTATGGATGCATTGTAGACCGACTGCAGAGTGGCCATTCTGGGGGAAAAGACCTTCTGTTCCTCATTAGACACAGACGCTGGGGCACAGGTATAGAGTTCTTTGATTAAATTCCTCTGTAGCCTAGTACAATGAGAAAGGTACTTTAGCACTCATAAGGTGAAAGTGGTCGAAGTGTAAACTCTCTTGCAAAATCTGTCCATGGTCCTAGACTCCCTGTTAGGGGGATGGACAGTGGAGCTCTCCTGACCTATGGCATCTACCGGGATTCCTTTGGTCCAATGTGGTCGGTCTGTTGGGGCACTAAAAATGTTATCTGCCCATTTATGGACAGGTTCTATAGTATCTGGCTCCTTCCATGCCCTGGTTGATACTAAGTCAACGAGTGCATCAGCAGGGGGAACACCCAAGATGTAAATGGACTGGATCCAAAAGTCTCCAAGAACACCATTTCCTCAGGGATAGGGTTTTGATAGACCAACTACCTTTTTGGCACAATATTTCTAAGATGTTTCCAAAGCAGACATCTTCAGGTGGAGATCTTGGGGACCCTTCCCCTTCCTCTTAATTAGTGTCTTCTGTGATGGATTCTTGGAGAGAATCCAGATGCCTCCTCTTGTACCTCCTCATCCAGGGTACCTCCTCAGGGGGATGGTCTGGGGAAGTACTGGAAGAGATCTGGAGTTCCATGGGTGGAATGGCTTGGAGATTTTGCTGAGTCAGCTGTCCCACAGTTGGCAGGCCTGATGTGTCAGACACAGTTCCCAAGGAGTTAAGGAGTGGATCTGAAGGTATTGGAGCAGAGAATCTTCTTGGCAAGTTGAGAACCCTTTCCACCACTTCAAAGGCAGACAAGCCTGGAGAGAAAGAAGATGCTCTGCCCAGAGCTGAAGCTGCCAGGGCAGAAACACTCGAACCCCACCGGTTGGCTGTTCCAAAGGTGTAGTCAGTACTAAGCTGTCAAACAGTGATGTTCAGAGGGGGTAGTGATGGCTCTGAAAACCTCAAAGTCGAGGCTTCAGCTCCAAGAACCACTCTGCTCTGACATGGGCCCAAGGACACTTTGACTCCTGGAGGCCATTGGACTTGAGGACTCTGAAAGGAAGAGGTCAGATTAGAAAAGGAGCAGCAAGCTTAAAGGGAGAGTGTCGACTCACTGACCCGGTGGGGGAACAGAGCTGGCAAAACCCCATCTGGATCTGTGTCTGAAGAAATTGCCTCAAGCCTATTCACCTCAGATACAGAAAGGCTATGGGAAGACCTGAGGGAAGAAGTGGAAGGAGGGTCTAGAGAACGTTTTGGGGGATTTGCCCCAAAAGGGAGATCCCAAGGCAGTGGGAGTTGGTCCAGAGGTAGGAACAGGACCTCTGGTCTGATATGACGAGTCAGTAGACTTGCTCTGTTCTGAGGATGTCTGGTCCGATGCTCGGGTGGCTTTTGGAGGCTCACTAACTGCAGAAGCAGCCTTGTCTGAGGAACGTTTTGTGTGTTCCTTATGCTTTTTAGTGAAGGTTTGAGCCCCTGAAGTAGAAGCCGTTGCCACCAGAGCAGTAGAACAAAGCCCTTCAAAATCAGCTTATTGCTGCGATTGGCCGAAGCACGAGAGTGGAACCCCTCACAGATGGAACAAGATGACGCCAGATGGGACAGGCAGAGACAACACTTGCACTTCCTGTGGGCATCAGTTAAAGGAATCTTGTGCCCACAGGAAGTGCATTTTTTAAAACCTAGGGGTTTATTCGACATCTTCAAGAACAGAGAAGACAGAGAAAGAGAGAAGAAAGTCCAACCAAGAACAGACCAGCAAATGCACTTTTTTTTTTTTACTATGTAGCAGGGACAGGGGAAAAAGGAAAATGGAAGTTATAAAGAAGAAAAAAGAACTTATCTTCACAAATTCACCAGAAACACTCATGGAGCTCAAGTGATCAGATCACGATGCTTCTTGTAAAGCGGCAAATGAGATCCAAGGTAGTCAAGGGAAATGAGGCATTATGGGTAGGGGAGGAGCTTGAGCTTCAGAGCCTAAACTTTGGTAAACGGCCAAGTTGGATCCAAGGATTGGACCAGAGACCCACATTTGAGGAACGAATGAAAATGACATCATTAGATCAAGCCTTTTCCAATTTTGACTGCAAGACTTTTATATTAGGCCTCTTTCAAGATAGTTAACATTTCAGTAGAAAAAAAAAATTTGCTACTAGGAATCAAAATTCTACCCCATCACCATTGGGCTAACACATTCAGTTCTGACATTAGGATGTACTATCTTCATACCTCTCAACCTCTTAATGCAAGACATCTGAACAAAGCCTGATAAAATGGGGGGGACAAACGCACAAAACAGGGACATATTTTAAATATTGCTCATATAAACTGAGAAAGTTGCTAGAGTAACAGGATTTTATTTTAACGTACATTTTCTGAAGGATTTAAAGTCTGAAACTGAAAGGTATGTCATTTAGTCAGATCATCCCAGTGATTCGCCAGAAAACCACAAATATGAGAAATAGACCAAATTTTTGAGCTAAAAATCTGGACATTCTGCAAACATCTGGACAGCTGAGAGGTATGACTACCCTGGCCTGTTGTGTTAACAATGAACTATGTACAGACTGTTAGTACATATTTTACATGGTTTTTGCAACCTTACTGCCTTCAGTCACTCCAGCTTCATGAGAAGTAGAACACCCCAGCTATGAAGCTTGAAAACACCCAGACAAGAAGGTTATGGACCCTCTTATCCAAGCTGGAACAGTTTTTCAGTTTTTGTTCATGGATATCAGTGTAAGGGCACCACAGATAAAGAGGTAAAGGAGAGCATCTAGTCAATGCTCCAGCTTATACAGTTAAGGGCCCAACATAAACAACTCTACATGATGTCTGAATGCCAAACTCAGTGTTACACAGTCAATGCTAATCCAAACTACAGGCCATGGTAGAAGTGGGATTAGATACATAAGCATGAAATACTGTGGCTGCCTTGGCCAAGAGGAAGCTAAAAGAATGAGACAGAGCTACCCTAACTTAGTATTCAGATACACTTCCTGAAAAACAGAAAACAAGACAGAATGCATATATTAAGGATTGAAGCTTATACAAGACAGGAAGCATTTATCTTCATACTGACTTCATAGGAAATGATACAGCAGAATATCGTGATTTGACAGCTGTGCTGTGAAACAAACTAGCACACTTCTGGGAGGCCCATCATTTGTAGTGTTCTCCAGTTTTCTTTTGTATACCCAAATTAGTTTGTGTTTAAGACATCTATTAATAGATTATATAAATCTGGAATGTGGACTGCTGAAAAGAAGCAAGTTTACACGGGTCCCTATTAAATAAACGAAAAGTCAAAATGTCGAATGGCCAAATATCCGAAAAGGCCATTCCTCGAAATGAGTACTGTGGGGGGCTGCACCCCTTACACTCCGAGATTGCACTACCATGAGGAAATGGCATACTTTCCAGTCTTTGCTGTACCGCAATCTTGCAATAGGGATCTTGAGGAACGTCTTTTTCAGATATTTGGCCGTTCAACATTTTGACTTTTCGTTTATTTTATAGGGACGCGGTTTACACTAATTCCCATCTCAAAAATCTGAAAAATGTCTCTGTAGAGTTGGAAAACTTCAGTTCCTCATTGCATGTTGTTCATTGAAAGCTGCTCATGTTACACTGCTAACTGCTGCCAAGAGAATTGGCTAGAGACATGTTCTAAATAAAAACTAAGGGAATGCAGGCCGAGGGTGCCTCCAAAACTTCAACATACAAGTGAAAAAAGTAAATCCTATTTGTACAAGTTTTCAATTGTCTGTTAAAACAAATACAAGTCTTCAGACATGTTTAGACATAATATTTTTGGGTAAAGCGGCAACAAGTGAAAATCCTCATTTTTCACTGCTAAAAACAAATTAATCTGCCTGGAGATCAGATTTGTTCTCAGTCACCCAGCATAAAAGCATTCATTTTTTTAATTTCAACAAGTACACAACTCTTCCAAAGAGAAAAAGGTCACACAACTCACCTTACTATCATAGTACTTCTCTCGTTTATCAGTAAGTACAGAGCGAATAACATTGCCCGAGTATTCAATCACCATTTCACCTGCGTCAATATTCCTTTTACAGAAAAGGCCTCGTCCATGAATACGTGACCTAGTAAACAAATAAAATATACATATAGTTAAAAAAAAAAAAAATCATAAAAGACTACTCCATACACATTCTGTTAAGCATGTACATTAAACAAAGTACAGTTGTGTAAAATCTTACCGTAACAGTAGATGTCCTTCTCTTCATTGCTGCAGTATTCTTTACAATAGGGACTCCCTGCCTAGGGTGACCAATGTTCAGCTAGTATACCAAAGCCTTTATGTTGCAATGAGTACACCATACATCACACGTATGCTCCCCATGCACAGGGTAGAGCATAAAGGTGGCGTCTGGACCAGTAGGAACGACAGCCAAAGGATAATATCAAGTAACAAGTACATACAGAAGAAAAAAGGATCAGGGGAGGAGGGAGGGAGTGAATACTGCAACAGTGAAGAGGAGGACATCTACTGTTATGGTAAGATTTTACACAACTGTACTATGTCTTTCCACATCACAGTTGCAGTATTCTTTACAATAGAGAAAGTAAAAAAAAGCTCCGGAACAAGACTGGGAGAAGAAAGGGCCAGCACAGCCCTCAAGAAAGCCATGAAGAATGGCCGTGGCAAAAGCAGCTCTGGCCCTAGAAATCACATCCAACTTATAGTGCTTGGTAAAAGTACGCACAGAAGTCTAGTTAGCTGCCTCAAGAATAGAACTGGTACCCAAGCCCTTGAAAAAAGCACCATAAGAAGCTATAGCCCTAGCAGAATGAGCCTTAATAAAAGGAGGAAGGCTATTCCATGAGAGGAAAACCAAAAAGAAATGCCTTTAGATATCCAAGAAGAAATGGTTTGCTTGGAAACAGCCAAACCTAAATACCTAAGATGAAAAGAATTAAAAAGCTGCTCAGATTTACGAACAGCTTCAGTTTTATCCAAACAATATCAGAGATGTCTATTACCCACATTGGGCATAAAAGGAGGATTAGAATGAAGAGACACCCTTATCCTTATGAAAAAAAAAACAAAAAAAGGAGGAACAGCCATAAGGGCTTGCAGCTCAGACACCCGTCTGGCAGAAGTAAGGGCCAAAAGAAGGACAGCACCTGGTTTGTCAGGAAAAGAAGGCTTCTGAGTAGGAGAAGTTTGGGTAGCTTAAGTAGGAGGGAGCCCTTTTACCACTTTTCTTACCTTTGGGGGGGGGGAGGACGAGACAGTCTACACGAACAAAGGCTGGCTTGTTAGGATAATTCGTTTGAAATTTGGGAACAGGTGAAACAAAAATGTTTCAAATCCTGTAAAGCCTTACCCTTTTCTTGCAGGAACTTGAACAATTCAGCAGTAGTACCATAAAATGCTTATTATCCAGAGGAGCATCCATATAATCAGACAAAGGTTGAAGTCTGAACCAGGAATACCTCCTCAAAACAGAACCAAAAGCAGCAGCCCTAGGTGAGGCATCAGCTGTATTTAATGGCATTATTAGTAATGTACTTACCAAAACTTGGTATCTGTGTTGTCTTCTTTCATTCCATCATAACTAGCTCACCTCAAACTGCTGGTCCCTCCTCCTCAGATCAGATCCAGCTTGGGGGTCTTCTCAGCTCCATCCCCTACGGGTTCTGCGATTCTCTCCCTCCAAGTCCAATCTCTTCCTTTGATCTGTCCTTTGGCTTTGGAGTCACAGGGATCCGGGGTCGAGTGTACAGAGCCTACCTTCCTCCACCTTGACCATTGCCTTGACCTCTTCAGTTCTGTTGTCTTTGGATCGTAAGAGGTCTCTGATCTGGAATGTCTCCATCAGATCCATAGGGAGGGGTCTTAAGGATGAAAGCCTGCAAACTGCACAAGACATATGGTCATGGGAAGCACCTAAGCAAAATAAACACTGATTGTGATGATCTTTATGGAAAATCAGTCTCCCACACTGGCATTTCCCCTTTCTGGATGACATGAAACCAATAACCAGAATAAGTCAAAACAGTAATAAGAAAAACAAGAATTCCTAATGGGGCAGTTATCTGAAAGCAACTTGGTAACCAGCAAATAAACGAGTGTTCAGACCAATGATCGAAGATGGCATTCAGACTTGCAGCAAAGAAACTCTGAGGATGGTATGTCCAGACATCATCTTTATGCCCTATGCCATGCATGGGGAGCATACATGTGACGTACAACACACCCATTACAACCTAAAGGCATAGGTACACTGGCTACATGTTAGGATGTCCTAGGCAGGGGACCCTATTGTAAAGAATACTACAACACTGATAAGGAAGGACATCTCAAAATACTTTGACATAAAAAAATTATCTTTTTTGAAATGAAAATATAGTAGTAAAATAATACCACCCTACTTGAATTGTTCTGAAGGCTTGCGCTGAGGTATCAGAAGGTTAAATAAGTTGTTAGGATCTGTACACCTGTTTGCTGTTTTGCTATATTATTCTGTTATTTATAGGATATGCAGAGGTCCCTAGCTGCCAGGTTTGTTTGAATTTCCCCTCACTTCATCATCATGCCTTTCAACTTTGAATTACAGCTTTCTGCTTGCGTTACATATGAGCCTTAACCGTGCAACTCTAAAATATCCCTTCAAATCAGGTAATCTTAAACTACCTTGTTCTGTTGGAAGGATCAGCTTATCCCACTTGACCCTTGCCATCTTCCCCTAGCAGATAAAATCTTCAAATCTTTATTATTGTGCATAAATTCTCCTCTGCTTGATAAAAATATGACTGACCTGTATATAAAAACAAAGGGACTAAAAACATTTTCATTTTTTGTATCTTGCTATCCATAAACTTCCGGTTTATCAGTTTTTATATTACCTTTTATTTTGTTTCTTCTCGCATAGCATTAGCTGACATAGCAGAATCCTTTTTCACTCGTACTACTAAATGCTTCATTTTATATTGTCTCCAAAAATATGGTTATTGCTGAACCAATTCAGGTATGGGTAACAGTTTACAGTTATAGACTTTGTTTTATCTGCATTAATTTTATATCCCCAAAAAACTGAAATTGTCTCAGAATGTTCCACAATACTGAGATGTCCTTTTCTGGTTTTATAAGGGACAAAACAATATCGCCTGCAAATAAAGCCAACTTTTCTTTATTACCATACTTCTAAGTCCCTTATTTTCTTTGTCAATGTCTCTAGATATAAATCAAACAAAGGAGAAAGATTACACTGTTGCCTGGTTCCTCTCTTCAGAGACAACTTATCAGAGGGTAACCTTCCTACTTTAACTTCTAAAGTCAACTTTTCTTAATTACCATACCAGTTATGCCCTTGAATTTCTGAGTTCCTTATTCTCTTTGCCAATGGCTCTAAATATAATGCAAATAACAAAGGAGAAAGAAGACACTGCTGCTTGGCTCCTCTGTTCAGAGACCACTTATCAGAGAGCAACCTTCTTACTTTAATTTCTGCCTCCGATCCCTCATATATCCTTCCTCATTAATCTTATTGTTGTATCAAGGAATGCAAATGCTTCCATTGCCCTAGTCATAAAATCCCAGCTTACTCTGTTGAATTATTTCTCTGCATCAAGACCCATCAACAACGGTACTTTCTTACACCTGTTTCCCTCTGGATCGTCACTGTTCTGTTAATGTTATCAGATGTTTGATTCCTCTACACAAAGCCACACTGATCCATACTTATAAATGTCGGCAACACCTTTGCCGTTCTTTTAGCTATTATAGACAAAGACTTTACAATTGTGGTTTAAAACTGAAATGGGCCAATATAAAACTGGGTCTGATGAATCTTTACTATTTGGGTACTACAGCCATCACAGTTTTCTTCCAGGATGCTGGTGTTTCTCCTCCTTTTAAAATACTGTTAAACAAAACCTTCCAGATCTATCACTTTCCTCCCTCCTGGCTTCCAAACTTCCACAGGAATACAATCTACTACTGGAAACCTTCCTGCAGATTGAGTGTATGTCACCTTTTTTATCTCATCTCCTTTTAACTGTTAATTGTTGAGCCTCATCTGCCTCTAACCTTGGCATGCTCAAGTCTTCCATAAATATTTCAATTTGTACTTTTTCTTGATTTCCACATTTCTCTGCTTTATAAAAAATGTCATAAAATTCTGAATCATCTGTAATACCTCTACAGGATCTTTGGTATTTTTTCTTGTTAAAGGCCCCCCAAGTTAAGCAACAGAAATTAGAAAGGTTTGTTGGCAAAGTCGTTGTGCTAAGAGGTTTTGTACTCTGGAATTATTGCAAAACAGTTACTTAACAATCTTTTTAAACTCGTGCATATTATCCAGATACTACCTTACTTTCTCTTTAGCACGCTGCAGTTGTGCCTGTTGTCCCCTTATTTTGCAATACTTTAATTTTTGCCACCCCTTAAAAATAATTGTTGTTACTTCTTAATCACATCTCTTTTTCTTTAATTTCTACCCTATTTTTAAACTCCACTTTCATTTTATCCCACTCACTAGATATAATTTATGAAAAAATTTCTATCTTCCCTAAAAGTTATCAAATAATTTCCACTAACCATTCCTTAAATTCCCCTATTTTAACAGGGAGGTAGGGAAGTGTCATGTCTCATTTTTATTTCATGACCCTGTTTTATTTTGGTTATTACTGTCACATGATATAAAACAATTTGTGGATGTATGTCAAACCTTTTGGTTAAATGCACGTTTCTGAGAAATAGTTACTGTACCTTAGAGAATATGAAAATTCTCTCAGCATTCCAAGTACTGAATTCACATCTTCAGTAGAAAATATTTTCTTAAATTTCTTCAGAAATCTACCCTCTTGTTATATTTTCCTTTCTACATCCCCAAAACACATCTTCACTTTTGCAAATCAAGTTTCAATTCCAACCTATAAGCAATACTCCCTGCTGAAAGCAGGTTTCTTCCATTTTTTTCTTACGTTCCATAACAGCAGTTTCAGCTGGAATATAAATACATGACAGCATAATCCTTCTGTCTTGCCAGCAGTAATAAGAAGCATACACTCCAGTGTCCTCAGGGAGACCTTCACAATAATTTGAATTTGCTGCACTATGGGGATGAAATATGAGATCAGGATAACAGTATCTCTGGCAGATCAAATTATCTCTAGTTTGCAGAATCTAGGAGGGCTCCCAGGACTTGTTTGAGGATATTAGCTGGGTCATTTGACAACTTCAGAGAGGGACCTAAGCCCTCAAAGCAGGCCAAGTTAACTGCACAGCTGTCTACATCTCTTACAGTTATGGAGTCTGAATCAGAGTCACCTAGGAAGGGATAAATGTGGACATTCTTAGTTTGGCAATAGGCAGTAACTGGTGCCAAGTACTTCACACCTCTTGTGCAGCAGATAAACTAAAGGGTAAGCAAATGAATTGATGGTGACCATCCCCCTCTCTGTCCTTTCTGCCTATACATGTGTGCAGGTAGGTCACTTTCATGTTTAGCAAAGAAAATTAGATAAACAACGAGCACCAAAGGTCCCAGACCTCGTAACAAAGTCCAAATAGCAAACACACTAGTCCAGGCCACCACAGCTGAGATGCAAATACATTTTTTAATAAAAACAGACAAACAAAATGATAATTAAGATTAGTGCTTTCAGGTTACTGCCCTTCATCAGATCTATTTGAAATGCTATTAAAGTTAAAAAAAAGAAGAACAGTCAATTAAAACAATTCCTTTTGTCAGCTGTATCCAATCAGAATCTAAAACCGGGGTCTATGCCCGTTCAGAATGGGTTTCAGGGGGGATGACATCATTCAGTCCCGGAAAAATATCCACACGTAGTTCTGTAATACATCGTACTTCTTCATTTTCAGTACGATCACTTATGTCACCACTTCTTATGCCAGTAGATAACAATCTCCAACACCATAAAATAAAACTATGTGTAGGGAACTCAACAGTATGTTTGTATATGCATTTCTGATTTCACGTCATCTTATACAAACAATATACTGTAGAATCCTTTCTTTTAACATGCAGTTAGTCTTGCCAACATAAAAACACTTGCAAGACTTACAGGTGGCAAGACAACCCACATTTTGTGATCTACAGCTAGCATAAAATCGTAGTTCAAATGTTCTGTTTGTCACTGGAAGCACAAAACTTTTATCTTGGTTAATATATGCACACACGCTTAACAATTTCCACAGGCATAAGTTCCTATTTTAGATAATGTAAATGGTAGAATCATATATGGTTGTATATCTCTACAGAGCAGCCTTTTCAAGTTCGCATTGTTCCTGAATGAGAAAAGAGGGGACAAACTAACCAACCCTTAAAATCTTCCAATTATCTCTGATAACTTGACAAATGCATCCAACTCTATCATTATATTTCAGTGTGGGATAGATGGATCTTTCACAACTTTTTTTCTCTTCTCATTTCCCTGTTGTTTTTAACCATGGTTGCCCAAGCCATTCTCTGACATCATCCATTCTGATCTTCATCGAGATCAAAACCTTTCTTCTGTACCCTCTATCATAAAAATGTTTTTGGAGTTGTTCTACTTCTTGCTGAAAGACACGTTCCTCTGTACATAAGCAAGATGTCCTCAGCAGTTGACCTTTAACTAAATTTGGAAAAATGTGTCGAGGATGCATACTGTCCTTTTTCAGAATAGTATTCTTCAAGCAGTCTTTTTTATGTGGTCTGGTGCGCACTTTTAAAGAAGCATATAAATCTTGACATCGAAAAAATCAGCCTCCATGTTGGAGATGTTAAAGGTAAATCCTAGCAATTCTGTGCTCCTTTCTAAATAGTGGACAAATTCCTGAAACTGTGAGAAAGTGCCTGACCATAGAAGAAAGATATCATTCACAAAACTCTGGTAAAAAAGGATGAGTGACCTCAACCTATGTTCAGAGAAAACAAATTCATCCTCCCAGTTGGCCAGTACCAGGTTGGCATAAGAGTTGGTGCAAGGCATCCCCATAGCAATGCCCCAACATTGTAAATAGTAATGCCCATGGAAAATAAACAAATTGTGTTCCTATATTAACCTCAAAAGAGCACATATTTGACCTATCATTGTTTGATCCCAGTTTACTTTGCTGGACAAAAAGTTATGTATTGCCATTATACCATAATCCAGAGGTCAGAGCAATGAGTAAAACAGTCTTCCATGTTAAAAAACTCAAATTCACCTGATAAGTTGATTCAAACAGAAAGCAAAAGTTTTTCAAGTACAAAATGAAGATCCCAAGGAGGAGAGACTGTTTTCTAAATGGCTATATATACAAAACCCTTTTCAAAAACTGTTTAAATTTGAATATGGGAAGAAAGGGATAAACCCAAGGGCAGACAAGCAGAAATGACCAACAAATGAACTTTACAGGAATAAGAAAGCCCACAAGACAGTAACTTACACAATCAAGAATCTGAGGCAGCTGGGCCTGAAGAGGATCCCGATTCTTGGACTGGCACCAACTAGAAAATCTTTAATACTTACACAAACATGATTTCCAAGTGGTAGGTCTTTCAGCCTCCTTCAATATCTGCTGCACATCCTCAGGGAAAAAAGATGCTTAGAAGGTATCAGAATTCTATCATCCAAGCAGTCAACTGAAGAGTTTTCAGGATGGGGTTTATGAAATGACTCCTGTCTTGTGCAAGTAAACACAGTCTGTGGAAAGCATCCGATAACTGCCTTGGGCCAATCTAAAAAAAGGGAGAAAGTACAGTTGTGTACACTTACCATAAATGTAGATGTTTGAGTGTATTCACTGTTGCAGTCATCACATTTGGGTTATCTGCCTGCAGGTAGCCCTCAGTCGGCCTGAATACCAGAGTCTTGGGATTTCTGCGTCACTTCTTCCATGATGTCAGGTCGTCAGGGGTATAAAGCACACAGCTGACGCCATTACATCAGTTTTTCTTGTCCCAGATGTCAGGAGCCCCCAAATAGGAAGCAATTACACAATATGGAACACCCCAGCAAAAAGTAAATATCAATGATATAAGATATTCCAAACAAAAAAGACAGGTAGAAGTAAAGAGAAGTCAGAGGGCTGGAGTGAGGGTAACCAGGACTGCAACAGTAAATACACTCAGACATCTAAATTTATGGTTAGTTACACAGCTGTACTATGTTCTTCATGTTTCACTGTTACAGTAATCACATTTAGGTTGATTCCCACAACTGAGGTTGGGAGGAGGTAGTTAAGAAGCATTAGGGCTGGCAATCAGGCCCTGTAAGACTGCTGTGGCAATTCCAGCTCTGGATTTAGAAAAGATAGGCAAGTGGTAATGCTTGGTGAAAGTGTGTACAGAGCTACAGGTTTGCAGCTTCCAGGATGTCTCCGGTAGGAACTCCCCTGAGAAATGCTGTAGAGGTTGATGTAGCCCTAGTGGAAGGTGTTCTGATCCCCTGTGGGGTAGGTTTCCCATAATGTTTGTAACAGAAACGGATGCAGTGTGCTATCCATTTAGAAATGGTTTGCTTTAAAATGGCCTTGCCCTCTGCCCCTGCAGCAAAGCTGACTAGCAGCTGGTCAGATTTTCTGAGAGGCTTAGTCCTGTCCAGATAGAACCTAAGCTGCCTGTGCACATCCAGGGAGTGCAAGGTCCTTTCCCATTTATTCTGAGGATTAGGGGAAAAAGTTGGCAAATGAATGGATTGGTTTAAAGCCACACTAGATACCACCTTGGGCATAAATGAAGGGTTAGTCCCGAGGGAAACCCTGTCCACATGGAAGATAATGAAGGGTTCCACAGCCATAAGGGCCTGCAATTCAGACACTCTTCTAGCTGAAGTGATGAGTAGAAGTAAAGCTGTTTTTCATGAGAGGAATTTTAACTCTGCTGTAGCAGGCGGTTCAAAGGCGAAAGCGCGAGCATTTCCAATACAAAGTTAAGGTCCCAGGCTGGAGTGGGAGCTCTCCTGGGTCTTAAATTTTTGGCTCCTCTCAGGAACTGTTTGACCAGAGGATGAGAGAAGAGGGGTGGGCTCAGTATTATAATGAGCTGAGATGGCAGAGGCATGAATCTTAATTGAAGACAAGGATAGGCCTTTGTGGAGCATTTCTGTTAAGTAATCTAGTGTATGAGGTAAGCTGGGCACAACTGTGTCCATTCCCTGAGACTGGCTCCAGGAACAGTATATTTTCCACTTTTCCGAATAGGATTTTCTAGTACTAGGCCTCCTTGCCTCAAGAATGACATCCAGCACCTACAGACTGAGGATTGCTGGTGATGAGTTCAGGGGATGAGCCAGACTGCTAGGTTCAGAGTCTGTAGCTGAGGGTGCAAAATCTGGCCCTCCTGCTGGGACAGCAGGCAAGGAGTCTGAGGCAGGTGCCATGGTGGCACTATTGTCAGAGTGCACAAAAGAGGGTACCAGTGCTGGCGTGGCCAGTCTGGTGCAATCAGGCTTGCCCTTGGCTTGTCCTGTTTGATCTTTAGTAGAACCTTTGAGAGGAAGGGCAGAGGGGGAAAGGCATAGATTGAGAGGCTTCCCCAGGTAAAGGACATGACATCCACTTTCTAAGCTTGGCTGTGAGGAGTTCTGGTGCAATATTTGCTCAACTGATAGTTCTGAGGGGAAGCAAAGAGTTTCACCTCTGGTGTCCCCCACCTGTTCCTCAAAAGCTTGAATATTTTGGGTTCCAGTTTTCACTCATGTGGGTCTATGAGATTTCTGCTAAAGTTGTCTGCCAGTGAATTTAGTTTATCTGGCAGGAATTGAGCTTGCAGGTGCACTTGGTTGGTCAGGGCTGTGTTCCACAGAGCCATGGCTAATCTGCAGAGTGGGTAGGAATGAGTTCCCCCCTGCTTGTTTATGTACCACATAATTGTGGTGTCTGTCTTTACCAATAGTTGTCCTGGAAGAATAAGGCCTTTGAAGGTTGTCAGAGCATTCTGTACAGCTAACATTTATTTCTGACTTATATGCAGGTGCATTTGCTTTGGGCTCCATTTGCCTTGAATGCATTGTCTTGCCATGTGAGCCCCCCATCCATAGCCTGATGCATCTGTTGTTAGGGTTTGGGCGGCAGGGGGTTGAGTGAAAGGGAGTCCCTTGTTGTGGTAGCAGGCCTCTGCCCACCAAAAGAACTCTGTCCTTAGGCAAGGAATGATAGCAATCATTGTTTCCAGGTCCTGAGAATGTTGACACCAGAGACTTTTTAAGTACCATTGAAGTTTCCTCATATGCAGTCTTGCATATGGAATTAGTAGAATGCAAGAGGCTATGAACCCTAGGGCTTGCAGTATTTTTCTTGCAGATAGCTGCGTTTTGGTGGCCAGTAGATTGAAGTAGTTTGTCAAATAAATTTGTTTTTCTGGAGTGAGGAATGCCATCTGGGAAGTTGTGTTTCAAGCTTGCTCTCAGGAATACAATCTGTTGGCTGGGTACCAGATGTGATTTCTTTTCATTGATGGCGTATCCCAGTGAAGTTAGAAGTCGCTTTACAAATGTCAGGTGCTGTAGAAGCAATTCCTGACTGTCTGCCTGAATCAGGCAATCGTCCAAGTATGGGTAAATTTGAATTCTTCTGTGCCTGCAATATGCGATGGCTGGAGCTAGGTATTTTGTGAATACCCTGGGCGCAGTAGATAAGCCAAAGGGAAATGCAGAGAACTGATAGTGCATAGAGCCTGCTCTGAAACATAGGTATTTCCTGCAATATTCCCTTATGGGGATGTGCAGATAAGCTTCTTTTAAGTCTAGGGTTGCTAGCCAGGAGTCCTTGGTTAGCATAGAAAGCAGCTGCTGGAGAGTAAGCATTTTCATTTTGGAACCACCAGAAAGGTGTTGAGAATAGACAGATCCAGGATAGGACGCCAAGAGTTTTCTTTTCTGGGTACCAGAAACAGTCTGGAATAAAAGCCTTGTTCTCTTTGTTCTGCTGGGACAGGTTGAATAGCCTTGATACTGAGAAAAGAAAGTACTTGCTTTTGGGCTTCTGCCCACTGGTTTGGGGGGAGGTCTGGCCATCCGCTCAGGGTTGGGAGAGAGTGGAAGTGGAATCTGTATCCCTGGGAAACCATGTTTAAGACACATCTGTCCTGGGTAATGTACTCCCAGTTTTTGGCATCCAGGGCAAGTTTCCCTCCTAAAGATACAAGCACTTGGGCAAGGCTTGGAAGAGTTAATAAGTCATTGTGAGATTTTACCATAGGATGGCGTTTTACTACTCCCTGTTTTGGACATGGGAGCACTCCATTGCTTAGATCTGTGCATACCCTGAGACTGTAGTCTTGGTGGTCTGCTGCCCCTGGGTTTGGACTGAGGAGGTCTGGGAGGGTCTGGAAAAGACCAATTTTTAGAAGGCCAGTGCCTACTGAATCTACGTGGCTGTACTTGTAAGAAATCTTTAACAGTTTGCATAGATTTAGCTTTCTCCTCCATCCTTTTGAGGACTTCTGCTATATTGCCAAATAGATGCTCTTGGTTTAATGGTGCATCTAGTAATTTTGCTTTGACATGGTCTGGCAAGGTTTGTTCCTTAAACCAAGCATGCCTTCCAAGAACAGACCCAGTGACAGCAGCCCTACAAGATGCTTATAAGGCATCAAAACCACATTGCAAAGTATGTTTACCAACTTGGTTAGCAGAATGGATTAACTCTTGTAAATCTTTATGTCCTGCACAATCAGGAATTAACATAATTTTCTGTTTAATTAGCTCCATAATATGTTGCTGATACTTTAACATATGAAACTGGCAATTTAAAGCCCTGATGGCAAGAGTAGCAGAGGTGTATACCTTCTTACCCCATCTGTCTAAAGCCCTAGAATCCCTGTCTGAAGGGGTAGGATTTTTGGCCGTTGTAGCCTTAATACCTTTAGGCCCCTGGGAAATGGTCTCTGGATCTACAGGAGGATTCTTAAAGAGGAATTTGTGGGAGTCAGGTACTCTACAGTACCTGTCCAGTTTCCTGGGAGCTAGAGGCAAAGTATCAGGAGTAAGGCTGGATTCCAAGAAGACATCATCTACAATTTCCAGAACAGGAGGGATAGCTAGAGGCCTGTGCTGAGGCAAGTTTAAAAATTCCTTGAGTCTCTGTTTGGACTGAGAGTAGTCCTGGCTCTACTAGCGGAAATGCTCTCTAAGGGTATGCAGAGTTTCACCAAAAGAAAATTCTTCTGGAGGGGAAGCAGAGGGAATGGAATCCTCTGCATCAGAATCCTCAAAGGTAGATAAGGGTATGTCCTGGTAATCAGAAAGGTCAGAGTTATCAGACTCCCGATCTGAAGAATCAGAAGGAAAATCAGTTCTTGGTCTTTTTGAAGGGGAAGGCTGACTTCCCCTAATTAAAGTAATACGGTCCTCAGCCATTCTAAGCATTTGTTTTTGTGGCATGTGGCCTGCGAATGTGCTTTGGTCATCGGTTTCCTAGGTGTAGTGCGAACTTTAGGCCTGAGAAATTCGGTATTTTTGGTTTGAAACAAAGTCGTCGGTTTAATATGAAAATCGGAAGGCCTGAATACACCCTCAGAAGCAGGTGCCTGCACAGCGGCTCTGGACACATCCACGGTAGAGACATCCGCAGGTTCCATAGTCGAAGAAGCATCTTGCAGCAGACCAGACTCTGAATGGGTCTCAGTAGAGGTCTGCGAATCTGTAGAAGCAGGTATCAGGGGCTGCGAAAGTGCCTCACTGAGTACCGGCAGACTGGCGATTAGCTTAACAGTAGTGTCGGCGCAGTTTTGGACCTATGCGGTCTGTCTCTGTCTTTATCCTTACATTTTTCCGGAAGATCGGAAGTCGGATGGCTTATCGAAGCCATTTCGGAATACGGAGATCAAGAGCGAAATAATTAAGTGACAAAATGGCCCAACGACGAATAGTTCAGACATTGAACAAGGCACAAAACCGACAGCGAGGGACGTCGTGGTCTGGGCCTAAACAGGTGATGCAGTAAGAATGAAAATCTCTGTGAGATATTTGCTTTCCACAGGCAAGACAATTATTAATTTTTTCTAACATTGGTTAGAGCAAGAAAAAAGGATCCCCAACAGGGTAATCTTTTAGAAGACTTCAGGTCTGAAACTCGAAAAATGAAAATTTCAGGAGGCAGCCGACCGGCACTTGCAAACTGCTTCTGCTTCGGGCACCGTACAGCAAGACAGACTGATGTAATGGCGTTGACTGCATGTTTTATACCCCTGATGACCTGATGTCATGGAAGAAGCGACAGCATCAGACGCAGAAATCCCAAGACTCTGGAATTCAGGCCGACTGAGGGCTACTTGCAATGTGATGACTGCAACAGTGAAACATGAAGAACATCCACATCCACTGTTACTTGGCCTAAGAAATCACCACCACCAGTCTTTTGGAGAGTTTTTATGGATCTTTAGAAGAACTCTCAATATCAACGGAAAGAGTGGAAACACAAAGGAACAGTCCCAATTCATGGGAATAAGAAGGCATTTATTTGTCTTTCAGGCCTGAATACAAAGAAGAAGATTCTGATGAAGTCCAACTTCTGTGGGACAAAAGTGCTAAATCTTTGTGTGGTCAAATAAAGACTTTTTATTCTGTTTTGGAGTGTTTGCAGTTCATTGGAGGTCCTTTCACTGGGGCAATATTTTTTTCTATTTTTACAAAAAAAAAAAAATTCTTGAATAAAACCCTTTGCCCTTCTATCAGGTGGGCACTGGTTCTATAACTCCCTGCGAGAAGACGGAATGAACTGAAGGAAACAGGCAGACCTGGTTTACTGCACAAAGCGGAATCTCCTGGAGAAGGAGGAAGGGATTCCTACTGTCTAGAATGCCCCCATTGAATTACCATGAGAACCCATTTGTCTGAAACAATCTAGTGCCACAAGACAAGGAAAGATTCAGACAGCGTGAGCAAGTGAAACACAAACAAAGATTGCTGGTGGTGGTGGGAGGGGAGCTGAAGAGGTAAATTGCTATTCTTAGTGGTCTGTCCTTTACTTTGAAAGAAATTCTGTTTCTTTCTGGAGCCTCCATGCCATTTTTTTAAATCCTGTTCAGCAGTTACTTACTACATGAACTGTATTTTGAAAAAAGGAAGTGAGGAGAAAGGGATTTTTTTTGCTTTACAAAAAGAGGGTTAAAAGATACGAGTAACCCTTATAATCAACTTTTTCCTCTCATCACACTTCTTGGACACCTCAACTGTAGAAAGGCCAAACAGAACTTTAGCCAAGGGAAAATTTAGAATTTCAGTTTTAATATCCTCAAGAAGACTTTGACAATGAAGGCAAACATATCTTCTCATGACTGATCCAGAAGCAGCATAATATGAACACTTTAAAACATGTTTAATTTATATTAGAAGCAGATACTAAAGAGGCAATCAAAACATTTTTCTAATTGTTCAGATAGAAGGGTAATCAACTTTTGCAATTTCTCAAAAGACAAAAGTAAAACTTTAACAAGTGAGCCTGGTTGTTTACAATTCTTAATATTGAAGCAGCTGATGAATAAACTTTCTTCCCAAATCCATTACAAAGCTTTTCCATCCTTGCCAGAAGGAATGGGGTTAGTAGATGTAGTCTTATATAAGGAAATAATGGCATTTCCTAGGGGCTAGAAGGTTGGCTGTCAGGCAAACTACAAGCAATGAGAAAAACATTCTTTAAAGAAAACATAACAGGAGGAGCAGCTGCATTTGCTGGGAAATAGGAATTTCATTCTGTTCCTATGGGAAAATACCTCT